>NC_056729.1:1885018837-1885066337 GCF_019279795.1 Protopterus annectens
GTTAGTCTGAGTGTTCAGTCACCTGGGTGGTGTTGTATTAGATTGCATTTCTCTAGTTAGTCTGAGTGTTCAGTCACCTGGGTGGTGTTGTATTAGATTGCATTTCTCTAGTTAGTCTGAGTGTTCAGTCACCTGGGTGGTGTTGTATTAGATTGCATTTCTCTAGTTAGTCTGAGTGTTCAGTCACCTGGGTGGTGTTGTATTAGATTGCATTTCTCTAGTTAGTCTGAGTGTTCAGTCACCTGGGTGGTGTTGTATTAGATTGCATTTCTCTAGTTAGTCTGAGTGTTCAGTCACCTGGGTGGTGTTGTATTAGATTGCATTTCTCTAGTTAGTCTGAGTGTTCAGTCACCTGGGTGGTGTTGTATTAGATTGCATTTCTCTAGTTAGTCTGAGTGTTCAGTCACCTGGGTGGTGTTGTATTAGATTGCATTTCTCTAGTTAGTCTGAGTGTTCAGTCACCTGGGTGGTGTTGTATTAGATTGCATTTCTCTAGTTAGTCTGAGTGTTCAGTCACCTGGGTGGTGTTGTATTAGATTGCATTTCTCTAGTTAGTCTGAGTGTTCAGTCACCTGGGTGGTGTTGTATTAGATTGCATTTCTCTAGTTAGTCTGAGTGTTCAGTCACCTGGGTGGTGTTGTATTAGATTGCATTTCTCTAGTTAGTCTGAGTGTTCAGTCACCTGGGTGGTGTTGTATTAGATTGCATTTCTCTAGTTAGTCTGAGTGTTCAGTCACCTGGGTGGTGTTGTATTAGATTGCATTTCTCTAGTTAGTCTGAGTGTTCAGTCACCTGGGTGGTGTTGTATTAGATTGCATTTCTCTAGTTAGTCTGAGTGTTCAGTCACCTGGGTGGTGTTGTATTAGATTAGATTGCATTTCTCTAGTTAGTCTGAGTGTTCAGTCACCTGGGTGGTGTTGTATTAGATTGCATTTCTCTAGTTAGTCTGAGTGTTCAGTCACCTGGGTGGTGTTGTATTAGATTGCATTTCTCTAGTTAGTCTGAGTGTTCAGTCACCTGGGTGGTGTTGTATTAGATTGCATTTCTCTAGTTAGTCTGAGTGTTCAGTCACCTGGGTGGTGTTGTATTAGATTGCATTTCTCTAGTTAGTCTGAGTGTTCAGTCACCTGGGTGGTGTTGTATTAGATTGCATTTCTCTAGTTAGTCTGAGTGTTCAGTCACCTGGGTGGTGTTGTATTAGATTGCATTTCTCTAGTTAGTCTGAGTGTTCAGTCACCTGGGTGGTGTTGTATTAGATTGCATTTCTCTAGTTAGTCTGAGTGTTCAGTCACCTGGGTGGTGTTGTATTAGATTGCATTTCTCTAGTTAGTCTGAGTGTTCAGTCACCTGGGTGGTGTTGTATTAGATTGCATTTCTCTAGTTAGTCTGAGTGTTCAGTCACCTGGGTGGTGTTGTATTAGATTGCATTTCTCTCTAGTTAGTCTGAGTGTTCAGTCACCTGGGTGGTGTTGTATTAGATTGCATTTCTCTAGTTAGTCTGAGTGTTCAGTCACCTGGGTGGTGTTGTATTAGATTGCATTTCTCTAGTTAGTCTGAGTGTTCAGTCACCTGGGTGGTGTTGTATTAGATTGCATTTCTCTAGTTAGTCTGAGTGTTCAGTCACCTGGGTGGTGTTGTATTAGATTGCATTTCTCTCTAGTTAGTCTGAGTGTTCAGTCACCTGGGTGGTGTTGTATTAGATTGCATTTCTCTAGTTAGTCTGAGTGTTCAGTCACCTGGGTGGTGTTGTATTAGATTGCATTTCTCTAGTTAGTCTGAGTGTTCAGTCACCTGGGTGGTGTTGTATTAGATTGCATTTCTCTAGTTAGTCTGAGTGTTCAGTCACCTGGGTGGTGTTGTATTAGATTGCATTTCTCTAGTTAGTCTGAGTGTTCAGTCACCTGGGTGGTGTTGTATTAGATTGCATTTCTCTCTAGTTAGTCTGAGTGTTCAGTCACCTGGGTGGTGTTGTATTAGATTGCATTTCTCTCTAGTTAGTCTGAGTGTTCAGTCACCTGGGTGGTGTTGTATTAGATTGCATTTCTCTAGTTAGTCTGAGTGTTCAGTCACCTGGGTGGTGTTGTATTAGATTGCATTTCTCTAGTTAGTCTGAGTGTTCAGTCACCTGGGTGGTGTTGTATTAGATTGCATTTCTCTAGTTAGTCTGAGTGTTCAGTCACCTGGGTGGTGTTGTATTAGATTGCATTTCTCTAGTTAGTCTGAGTGTTCAGTCACCTGGGTGGTGTTGTATTAGATTGCATTTCTCTAGTTAGTCTGAGTGTTCAGTCACCTGGGTGGTGTTGTATTAGATTGCATTTCTCTCTAGTTAGTCTGAGTGTTCAGTCACCTGGGTGGTGTTGTATTAGATTGCATTTCTCTAGTTAGTCTGAGTGTTCAGTCACCTGGGTGGTGTTGTATTAGATTGCATTTCTCTAGTTAGTCTGAGTGTTCAGTCACCTGGGTGGTGTTGTATTAGATTGCATTTCTCTAGTTAGTCTGAGTGTTCAGTCACCTGGGTGGTGTTGTATTAGATTGCATTTCTCTAGTTAGTCTGAGTGTTCAGTCACCTGGGTGGTGTTGTATTAGATTGCATTTCTCTCTAGTTAGTCTGAGTGTTCAGTCACCTGGGTGGTGTTGTATTAGATTGCATTTCTCTAGTTAGTCTGAGTGTTCAGTCACCTGGGTGGTGTTGTATTAGATTGCATTTCTCTAGTTAGTCTGAGTGTTCAGTCACCTGGGTGGTGTTGTATTAGATTGCATTTCTCTAGTTAGTCTGAGTGTTCAGTCACCTGGGTGGTGTTGTATTAGATTGCATTTCTCTCTAGTTAGTCTGAGTGTTCAGTCACCTGGGTGGTGTTGTATTAGATTGCATTTCTCTAGTTAGTCTGAGTGTTCAGTCACCTGGGTGGTGTTGTATTAGATTGCATTTCTCTAGTTAGTCTGAGTGTTCAGTCACCTGGGTGGTGTTGTATTAGATTGCATTTCTCTAGTTAGTCTGAGTGTTCAGTCACCTGGGTGGTGTTGTATTAGATTGCATTTCTCTCTAGTTAGTCTGAGTGTTCAGTCACCTGGGTGGTGTTGTATTAGATTGCATTTCTCTAGTTAGTCTGAGTGTTCAGTCACCTGGGTGGTGTTGTATTAGATTGCATTTCTCTAGTTAGTCTGAGTGTTCAGTCACCTGGGTGGTGTTGTATTAGATTGCATTTCTCTCTAGTTAGTCTGAGTGTTCAGTCACCTGGGTGGTGTTGTATTAGATTGCATTTCTCTCTAGTTAGTCTGAGTGTTCAGTCACCTGGGTGGTGTTGTATTAGATTGCATTTCTCTAGTTAGTCTGAGTGTTCAGTCACCTGGGTGGTGTTGTATTAGATTGCATTTCTCTCTAGTTAGTCTGAGTGTTCAGTCACCTGGGTGGTGTTGTATTAGATTGCATTTCTCTCTAGTTAGTCTGAGTGTTCAGTCACCTGGGTGGTGTTGTATTAGATTGCATTTCTCTAGTTAGTCTGAGTGTTGCTCCTGCCCTTTTGCACTTTCCTCCCCACATTTTACATTAAATTGCAGTTTTCAGTCTGTTTGACTAAAGTTATTTATATTGTGAATTTTATGTCTACTGGCTGTTGTTGTGATAGGTAACATCACGATTTTGTCACGGTAATTATTCTCTCTATGTTACTGTGTTAGATAGCATCTTCATTTTTCTAAACATAGATTTTTCCCTGTGCTTTTCCATCTTTCCCCTACATTAACGTTAAATTTTACATTTAATTGCAGTTTCAGTAGGTTTTCTGGTCAGTGTACATTTGCTGAGGGCACTAGTGGTTGTTCTGTGGCCGGGAATAATTTACTGCCGTTTCTTATTGGCAGTCATTATTGGCTGGAGCTCTAGATGGTATTTAATTGGTTATTCAGTTTATCTCCTCAGTTTAACTGTGCTAGGCAGAGCACCACATGACACTGTGCAACCCTGTGTTTGACAGACACAGGTGCTTTCAGTTTCAATTTCTCCCTTAAGAATCGTAGTTAATTTCAGGTTGTAGTCACAGCTGCACAAATTGTAGAGTAAAGCAATGGCACAATGTTGCACTTTTAAGCTAATTTCTTAGCCAGTCTAGACCAAATTGTTTACAGCATACTTCTTTTTGCTGCTTTCACTTAATTTTATCTACATTTATTGTTTTGCCTCAAATCAGTGCTTCAAGCTTAGGCCCAAAATACTATTATCATCTCTTCTTTCCCCTTAACATTTGCCAGATTGATGTTACAGTCAATCTAGACTAGAATATTTACTGACTACTGTTATTTTAGTGCTCACATTTAATTTAATTTTTGTTTATTATTTATCTTTGAACTAATACTTTAATCCAGGGGATGAGAAACTATTTTATTCTCTTATTTTTCCTTAACACCCCTTCCACTCTTGGTCCAAAATGGAAGGTCTGACAGTTACTCTGCCCTCTGTTGCAAGCCTCATAGTTCTGGGTATATTCAAGCAATGCAAAAATTGCCTAATCCCCACAGATAATGATCTTTTATTTAACTCAACACTGTCCGTTCACAAGCGATTTCAAATTTGAGACCACACTCGTAACTTCAGTGGTGGTGCTGCGGTAGCGTTGTCGCCTCACAGTAAGACGTTGTCCTGTTCGATTCTCAGCTAAAGCGTCTTCTGTGTGGAGACATGTGTGAATGGGCGTACCTTCATTGAAGGTTGTGCATCAGGGCTAGCAACTCGGTATGTAAAAATCTACTGCCAATCATTAGCGGACCGGAGTTCCGCTGTGGCGACCCCTAACCGGGAAAAGCCGAAAGATACAACAACAACAACAACTCGCAACTAAACTCATCATGTGAGCATCACTTAGCTACACCACATTCTTCACACATCCGCACTAAACTATGATATAATGAGGCAAATAAGAAGTCCTTGCTTAAGCCTCAGCAGCCTAGTAGAAGCAAGTCCCAGCATAAACCAAGCACTGACATCATCATTTAGCAATAAAACATCTGGAAGTCACTAGGAAAGAGCAACGCATCTTAAACCCATTAAACCAAAGTGATCTGCAAACACAAATATATATATGGTAGGAATTGATGACTCCATAGTTAGGCACACTGAATCCACACTCATGAGGCTGGACAAAAGCAAAGTGACAATGTGCAGTCACTCAGGTGTCAAGGTATCTAAATTTACAAATGCCCTGAGGATCCTTAAACTAGAAAAATATGATTACAACATAGTGGTGGCCCACAATGACCTGGTGCACAAAACATTGAGCAATATGTAGAGCGATGTCAGAGTTTTCCATGCATGTTACAGATGCAGAAAATTATTATTTTATTATTTATTTAACATTTATTAACTGGGAAAGTTTGACTTGGAACGAACCAATTTTCAGCAGACACCTGTAGTACTGAGTGGAATCCTTCCATCATCGAGAATAGTGCTGAAGTGTAAAGAAAAGATGACTGGCTTTAATAATTCATTAAGCACCTGGTGTAATTATAGAAGGATCCAGTAAGCATCACCATAGGGCTTTAAAATACAATGATACTCAACCCGATGGGATGTCTTGCTCTTACAATTTTATTGTCGACCATTTTAAAAGCAAAGTAAACATAAACTAAGCACTTTCATCCCTTTCACATTATGAGACTTCATCAGAGTTGGTACACACTTACATCCACTTCCTTTTAAAGAATGATAATCCCCCCAATTAATTAAATCAGATATAAAAGCAATTATATAATTATAGAATAATCCAATATTTATGAATTAAAATCAATGAATAACTTTTAAAAAATGTTATGAATCCCCATCTTTTTTTTATAAATCTAAATCTAAATATGGTACCAATAAAAAAACAAGATTTAACTACCAAAATATTATTGCCATGGAACCATGGGAAATAAAACTTGAGTTCAAGAAATTAGAGTGGCAGTAAAAACACATGCCGTGGGACCACACGGTCTGAATGATTCAGTATGCATAGCAAGTATTCTTAGGATGAAGCCATTTGACTTTTAAGGGTGATTGGTTAAATGGCGATAATATTTTGATGATTCATTTCTTTTTATTATTAACATATTTATATTGATAGATGGAGGGGTATTCATGACAACATTTTTAGAAAATATTTATAAATTTTAATTCATAAATATTGGATTATTCAGTAATTATATAATTGTTTTTAATGTCTAAGTTAAATAATTGTGTACCCATAATTTTTGTGGGGGGTTATCATTCTTTAAAAGGAAGTGGATGTAAGTGTGTATCAACTCTGATAAAGTCCCACAAACCAGAAGGGACAAAAGTGCTTAGTTTGGTTTTCATGAGGTTGACAATAAAATTGTAAAATTGACAAGTCCCATTGGGTCACTTATCACTGTATTTTATCTTCACACAATGTCGTCTAGGTTTTGGATCTTGTGGTTCCTTCTTGTGTTCCTTGTGTTCTGTTTCATGTGTCAGCATGGGATGAGATGCTTGACAACTGTACTTGCTTCTCCAAGAACAGTTTACACATCTCATTCTAAGGCTTTTGCATAGTGGTGAAAGTTTTACTGTTTTTTTTTTTTAATCAGGGTCCAACTAATGGACCCCCCCGCCTAGCTTCCAAATCAAACCAACCACTGGATCATATCAAAATGGCTTTACTTAATGCTAGAAGTCTAAACACCAAACTGACAGACCTTGAGGCCCTCCTTTATTGGAGCATATCCATGTATGTGTTGTTACAGAAGCCTGGCCTGAGAGTCCAGAGGACAGTCCCTTACCGCACTGCCTAAGGACAGATACCTAGATACCCATAAGTGGAACTTATAGAGATTCTAATCTCACTAAATAGGGTCATAACTTGCTTTGTCTCTAGAAAACCATATAACATTCCTCAATACTCTCAATGAACTCTCTATAAGTAGAACTGCATTTTTTCCTAGGTGATTTTGACTTCCTTATTATAAACTGGGCAATTTACATCACCAGCATAGGATATACACAACGATTCTTAGATTATAAAAACATGAACTCTCAGGAAAAATTCTTAATGAACAAAATAGAGGACAGAATGTACTTGACCTGGTCCTAAAAATAATATATCATTTGTATTTTCCATCCCCGAGGTATCCCAGGATGGTGCAGTGATGCAGTGGTAGAATCGTTACCTCACAGCAAGAGGTTCTCCGGTTGAATTCGGTGCCTTCTGTGCCGAGTCTGCATGTCCTCCCTGTGTTTGTGTTGGTTTCCTCTGGGTGCTCTAGTTTCGTCCCACATTCAAAGACATACATCTGGAGTGTTTCTCCCTGGGCCTCTGCTGAAAATTGGCTTTGTTCCAAGTCAGACTTTCCTGGTTAATAAACATTAAATAAATCTCTCTCACTGTTCAAGTTAAACTACTAACAAGTAACCTTCCCTATCAAAATCCCCAAACCATAAATAGAAAATATCAAAGAATTTAAGGTGTGTGTGTGTTTATGCATATACCAGTCGGTGTTATTACATTTAGCAGTCTGTGATAGTTTGTTTTTATAATCCTTGATAAAACTAAATATGCTGCTGCCCTGTTTACTGACTTTCCAGACACACTTGGCATAGGACAACACCAATGTTTCCTAATGTATCTAGACGAACTCATTGTGGGCGAGTGCATTTCAGAATTAGTTTTAGGACTTTCTCATAGAAATTTAATTAACAGTTGGGGACAGTTCCTGTCACTCTACAGTGTTCTTCACAAGGGTGGCTCATGAGTTCTGTGGAAACCAGAAGCGCAGCTAGAGTGGGGTGAAGGGGGCAGCTGCACAGCGTTAGGGGGCATGATTACAGTACTGGCATTTACTTCTGTACTGGTATTCTGAATACCAGTACAGGAATGAATTGTGATGCAGCTTCCGCAGTTACAGTGAAGCTCTGATTCAGCCCTTCACATGTGACCTTAAGTAGAAGAAATTTACTACATTTTTTAAACAAATAATATCTTTTTTTGCCTTATCACTTAATAAAGGGTGGGCACATAGGACATGGTGCTCCTTCTTAGAACAGAAGTGCAGAGTGCCTGATCAGACAAGGGACATTTGCTTTATATTGTTTCTCAACTAAGATTTGAGGGGTACATGATGAAGGAGAGGCAGCATGTACTAAATAAGCTGGCTACGCCTTTTTTGGAAACATATTAGTAATTCATTACACAGATAACACTGCATTTATCTGTACAGTGGTGTCACTGGATAAAAAACAACAAAAGCTTCATGACTGCTGTTGGCCTAATGACTCAGTCTTGAAACTGAATCCTTCCAGAATTAAAACAGTATATACAGAGTGACAATCCTGCTGTATAAAAGAATGAATGGCAGGCCATTTGCTGCTATTGGCTAGCTGGAATGTAATCTCATTAACAGTGGCCAAAATCTTTTTGTTTCATTTTACTTTGATATTTGCCTCACTTAACAAAATAAAGACAAAAAGTGCATACATTCTTGCTGGCTGGTCTGTCTTCAACACAGCCCAGCAAATTTGTTGATCCCCTGATTCATAATCAGATTGTTATGCTGGCATTTAACAACTTTATTTGATGGATACATGTTATCTGTATACTGCCCAATTAAGAATGCTAGGACTTGCATTCAGCCACTTTTTGCTCTCACTTACACACTGCCTGTGCAGTGTAGATCATACACTGTATATTGCAGTGCCTGTACACTCTAGATCACACACTGTATACCATACTGTGTTATTAAAGGGCGGGTAAGCACTTGTCTGAGTCTTCATGCTGCAAATGCTAGGCTTTGGAAGGAAAAACAGTTAATTTTTAAAATCAAATTTGATGTTGTCCTTTTCATTCTTCCTCAGCAAATGGATTATGGATCCCATGTTCGGATTTGACTAGGTGCATATTTTGGACTTCGGATCCAACTCTTGAGCTCCTCTGTCTGCCCATAACTCCCTAGTCCAACCTCAGTACCTCAGATCCCATTTGCTGCCATCATGCTCAGATGTAGGGTCCATCCTTCAAGCATTTATTGTAATTGTTTTGTAAGTAAATTTAATTTTATTTATTATTTTTTTCTCCTTTCTAGTTAACTCCTCCCTCACAGCTTTTGGATTGCTTCTCAGTGTCAGATTCCTTACTATTTTATTATAGTATTTCCTTTTTTTTTTGCCGTAGTTAGTATTTTTCTTTCATACCCTCTCATCAGGGTAATTCTTTATTACCATTGCTGGTAATTTTTTCTCTTTCTTCTTCTTCTTCTTCTCCCTTTCTGAAAAAGTTTTTCTTTCCCTTCTTTTTCCTTTTAGTAGGTCCTGTTTCAGTGTAGGACTGTTGATACCCACTCCCCTGTTATGGCCGATAAGCCGGCAGGATTCAAAAAATGCACTTGTTGTGGGCATAAAATCCCTAACTCATATGCCCACAAGGAGTGTGTATATTGTCTTGGAGCTGCCAATCTGTAGACTAATTGTAGTGTTTGCAGTGCGTTCAACTGCAGGGGGTTACCAGACGGATGCAGAAAACTAATTTTGAAAGGTCTCCTCCCTCTTTCATCAACACCTTGTTCAGGGACTCTGATCTCTTCTTCTCCCCCCCTTCATGCAAACTCCCAAAAAAGCATGTGAGGCCCCAGTCCACCACATCCTTTAGGTCCTCCAGAAGTCTTTTGTAACTGGATATGGATAGGATAGGATGATGTGAAAATTTCTCACAGCTCAAATCCAGACGGGGGTCATTCCATCTTTGTCCCTTATTGGATCCATGAGTCTTCCAACTGCTACTCACACAATACTGTTGCTGATCTGTCCTTTGCTTTCAGAGCCCCAGGATCTGACAGCTCTGAGAGGTCTTGAGTTGGATCTAAAGAGAATCACGTCTTCGACTCCGACTGCATCCCTGACCAGTTCTGCACCTATACTTTCTGATCAGAACAGGTCAGAGAGCTGAAGCGTTGGCATTGAATCCATGGGGCTGGAATCTACTCTGTTGTTATTTGATCCATCCCTGTCCCTTGGAGCCTCATCACTGGACATCTTGGGTCTGGTTCCCTCCTCCAGGCATGGATCCAGTAGGAGTTGTGATCTACCCTCACTAAGAATTCTCAGCTCCGGTGTGGGTGACCACAGCTTCAATGAGTCCGTCTGCTTTTGAGGTTGTGGAAAGTGCCTTTTTTTTTCTTTCTAGAGATCTGGTCTGTCATACCCCAGATCCCCTCCCAATTCCCTCTTTGATTCCAAGCTCTAAGACCATCAGGCCTATTCCACAGGGGCAGACATTTTCAACTAACTTCCATTCAGTCCCAGTAGAGGAAATCCCCCTCTATTCTAATACCTCCCCTGAACACCCCCCAGAGGAGATTCATCAGAAAAGAGCATGTAAGAGGAAGCACATACATTCCCTGTTGGAATCTGTCACTGAGGATACTGATTTCAAGGAAGGAGAATGATCCCCCATATCACCACCAGATGATATTTCCTTTGGCGACATATTAGAGATCCTCAGACAGAAGGGTGGTTGGTCTTCTGATAATCTGTCTCTAGAGGAATCGGTATTTTGGAAGCTTTTGGCTCCATTCCAGCTACGTCTTGGGTTACCCCCCCCCCCCGGCAGCTGAGCCTTTTGATTTAGTTTCCCACTGGGCATGGAAGGAGCTGGATACCATTGAACCTGTACCAACAGGACCTGACAAATTCAGAGCTCCCTCTAAGAATAGATCCCACTGGAGAAAAGGAGTCACAGTAGATTATATGGTGGTAATGGCAGTCACAAAAAAGAGCTAACAGAGCAGAGCTCATCTGCCCACCCGCCAAACAGAGTCTAGAGCACTGGACAGATTTGGAAAGTGAGTCTTTGCTTCAGTAACATTTGCCTTGAGGTCTCTTAACTACCTGGCACATTTCACAAGACTACAGAGAGATTTGACAAAAGAACTCTCAAATTCTCTCTCTTAGTCCATGTCTGCAGAGGATTCAAAAGATTACCGAGAGATGCTTTAGTCCATGTTTGGCCATCTGGTCTCCTTTACACTTCTCCTTCACTTCCTTTATTCCCAAATTCCTATGGAACGCTATCGGGTTGAAGAGCTCAGTCATCCTCATTGCCCTTTACTGGCCTTGACAAGTCTGGTTCCCTTTCCTTTGGTCTCATATTTGTTATCCTCCCTGGATATTGGACCCAACTCCAGATCTCCTCTCCAACCCCTCAGGGATGAGTTATCACAATATTCCACCCTCAAACTAACCATGTGGTTTCTCCACTTCCAGTAATTGCCAGACAGCCCAGGCTTCTTCACCAGTACATACCATGTTGTTATTTTCACAAAAAGACTCTACCAGGAAAGTTTACGAGAGCAAATGGAAGATATTTTCCCTTTGGGCATTGAATAATAATGGTGATGCCTTTTCTTCCCTGGTTTCTGCTGTTTTTGAATTTCTGCTGTTCTTTTTAAAGAAGGGGGTAGTTTTTCTACAATTAAACTGCAAATGGCAGCCATTTCAAGTTTTCATATAGGAGATAAAATATTCTTTAGCTTCTTATAAAATATTCTTTGGCGTCTTCCAAATTGTGTAGAGCTTTCCTGAAAGGTATTTTTGACCTTAGACCTCCAATAAAAGATCCTTCACCTTCCTGGGACCTGGTTGATGATTCAAGGTTTGAGTCAAAAGCCCTTTGAACCTCTAGCAAAAATTATTTAAAATTCTTGTCATGGAAAACAGCCTCTCTAGTAGCTATCACTTCTTCAAAAAGTATTTCTAAACTCTAGTCTGTTTCATCAAAAACTCCCTACATTGTATTTTTCATAAAGATAGGCTTACCTTATGAACAAACCCTTTTTTTCCTAAGATAGCTTCTGAATCTGACATTAACCAATCCATTCATTTACTGTTTTTCTTTCCAAAAATTTCAAAAAAGGAGAATACATGCTACATTTCCTGGATGTGCACAGACAATCTACGCATAATGAAATAAATTAGAAAACCATATCAACTGCTTGTGTCACTCTCATCAAATCAATGGGGTTTTAAAATTTCTAAAGTTACATTGGATAAATGAACTATCGGTTGCATTTCTTGGATCTATCCTCAGCAAGGCATTTCCTTACCAAGACCTGCTAAAGCCCACTCAGCTAGATCCATGGCCACTTCATCTGCTTTTTGGTCAAGAACTTCTGTTAATGATATTTGAGCAATAGCAACATGGTCCAATGCTCATCCTTTTGTTACTCATTACAAATTGGATCTAATATCCAGAAGTAGAGCTGCCTTTGGTTCAGTGGGTCTCCAGAATATCTTTCCATGAGGGCCAACCGAGATTCATATAGCTGGGGACTCTGTCCCATTCATTGAGGAAGAATGAAAAGGACAACATCAAATTTAAAAGTTATGTACTCACCATAACTAGGCATCTATATTGTCCATTTTCATAGATTCATAGATTAGTACTAAGCTAACTGCCCTTGTGAGCCATTTTAAGCCTAGCCAATTATCCATTGTGAGATTCAAACCCTGCATCTTGTGTTTGTAAGGCAAACACCTTAACCATTAGGCCACCCTCCTTAACTTCTATCTCATTCATCCCTCTTCCTAAAATCTTCTGGCAGAACCTGTTGGACTAATTTTTGGAACTTATAGTTCTGGGTGTGGGCCCTATCCTTTCAGCTGTCCCTTTTTCTTATCCAACTGAGTTGAATTTTATGGCAATAAACTTGATCTGATGTATTGAGGTTGGACTAGGGAATTATGGGTAGAGGGAGGAGCTCAAGAGTTGGATCTGAAGTCTAAAGTATGTGGCCGAATCAGATCCAAGGATCAGATCAATAACCCATTCGTTGAGGAAGAATGAAAATGAATGACACAGATGCCTAGTAATGGTGAGGACATAACTTTCAATTTGTAAATGGAGGGCTGGAACCTCCCTTAACCTCCCTTCCAGTTTTAAAACTTGACAAGAGTGAGGATTCGTGGAGTGCTACCTCTATTTACTAAAATAATTTAGTAGAACTTACAGTAAAAACTTCATAAATAACTGTTCTACCTAGCAGAGCACAGTGGGGTTAGAACCTTGGGTAACCCACATTTATGCAAGCCAGACTGGTTTGGCACCTGATGTGAGTTGTATTCACTATTATACCTGGTGTTACCACTTTTCATCATAATCTTTATACTTTAATGCTGCAGAAATGGTGGCCAGTTGTGCAGTTGGCTATATGACATAGTGACCAAAAACACGGTGCCTATAGGTGGCTAACATGCTGGTCAAAGTCTTAGACCAAACCTCCCCCATCTTGCCTACTGCTGTGATATCAGCTGTTTGCTCAGGATCAAACCACTTGTAGTTAAATATTTGATTTTATCTTCATTTGTGAAGACAATACTTGGCATGTACGTATGGGCTCTTAAGACATCCTTCCTTATAACTGTTGCAGTATTCTTCACTTTTGGGATGTCCTGCTGAGGATAACCAAATGTCTAGTCTACATACCAAGGCTTTTACATCTTACAGACACTGTATATCAGAAGTACGTCTTATGTGCAAGGAGCAAGGTACATATGTGACATCTGAGTACCTAATCCTCAGAACTTCTTTGATAACCAGTCCAAACACTACCCATTCACCAAATTCATTCAACTACCAAACCTTCCAAAAATAAGTGTCCCTTTGGGGTCTCTTCTTTCCTCTCTTTTTGCTTTAGTTTATATGTCATTCAGGAAGGGAAATTTGAGTGTGGAAGGGAGAGTCCTCATAAGGATAGATAGGAGAAGTGATTTTTTTGTTTGGGTGCTACACATGACCATAAACAATGAGTGATTTTCCAGGCATTTGTCCATAAGACACTCCACAGTTGTCTGTTGTCTCTTTCTATTTATTTGGAGAACCAGCGACTGAAGCTTTTGGCTTAGGGTACCATTGTTGAATCCGCACACTCCCCGCATTCAGCTGCTACTTCAGAATAAAGCCAAAAAGAGAAGTACTGATCCTGATGCTGTCCAGCCTCCACCAGACTTCTGCATTGGATTGACTGAAGATCCCAAGGACTGTCTGGTGCCAATATCAGCTCAATCTGTAATGGCCCACTTAGGGGCTGACACAGAGTTTTCTACCCACACGTTCACTGTGGCTGTACCTAGCTCTGGTGTAGATGTGGAGGGGAAACCGTGACTAATTATTTCAAAGGGGCCAAGGGGGATTCCTAAAATACTTGTTAGGGAAGAGGTGCCTGGTACCCTCCCTGAATCTAGGCAGGGATCTGAATCTCTTAGATTTGTTAAAGTTGATGTTCCTTTAAAAAAGAAGCAGAAAACTAAGCATGTGTCCCCTGTGGCTAGGGGTACCCATAAAGAATGTCAGGATTTTCCTTGGGGGATTTTCAGTGCTCTTATGACTCTAAAGCCCCATCAAGGATAAGCTGATCCTGCCTCTGTTGCCTGGTCTTTCACTCCTTCCAAACATCTTAGGGACTCTGATTCCTCTGGTGAAGAGTTAGACTGTGATGAGGAGTCACTGTTCTTACCCCTGTCAGATCCAGTCTCCTCTTGTTCTGAGGTCTGGAGGAGAGAATTCACTTTCTCCTGACTCCCCTTTGGAAGAATTTTCCTTTGAGGATATGGTGATTCTTATGATGAAACATTTTAAGTGGGACTGTTCCACATTTCTGATGTTAAAAAAAAGTAATATGAACTCTTTTACATAGATTCTCTTTGGCTTTATGCAGTCCATCCAGTAATGGAAGTCCTTTTGGATACTTTCACTGCAGCTATGAAGGCCCTAATGGATGCCCTTTTGGATACTTTCATTGCAGCTATGCAGGCCCTAATGGATGCCCTTTTGGATACTTTCACTGCAGCTATGCAGGCCCTAATGGATGCCCTTTTGGATACTTTCACTGCAGCTATACAGGCCCTAATTCTCAAACTCCTGCCCTTAAGTAAATGGACAGGTTTTGTAAAGTTCCTGAAGCTCAAAAGTTTTTGTATAAAAGCCCTACCTCTGATGTTGCTGTTATTTCAGTAGCCACTGATAAACCATCTAAGTTGCTGTCTTCTAAGCTTTTACCTTCTGATAATGACAGCATTGCCATGGACAGGTATGGTATAAGTAAAAGTATATACCTCTGCTACCTTAGCTCTCAGGGATGTTCATTACCAGGCTATATGACTAGGTATGTCCTGGCTATTCTCTTCCAACTTGTGGGCATTCTGGATGACATGTCTGATTCAGAAGGTAGAACTTCTGCCATTTCTTTTGTGAGCTCTTAGTTGGCTCATCATTCTACTAAATGCAGTTATGATGCTGCTGCTGCTGATGCCTCTTGTAGGCCGGCTATATCTGGATATGTAATTAGGACGTGTTCTTGGTTGTGCCTCCAGGAACTCCCCCTTAGTCAACTAAATCTCTTTGGCACTGCTGCTGAAATGTTTAAGATCCTTCTGTATAAGGGTAAAGTTATGCAGGATAGGAAACAAATCTTTGTCTCTCCTGTTCCTAAGTTTCAGAGAAATTATCCATCTAAGATTTTGTTTGTTTGTAGGCAGCCTAAACAGCATTCTAGGAGCAAGAAGGCTTTTAGGAGAGTTTTTTCTAAAGAAATCTTCTCAGGGTTCTAAGAGTCAAAAGCCTCCTTTTTGTGACAAATCTGCTTATATTTGACATTCAGCCACTCCTATCTCTCAGCCAGATTCCTCTGTCTTTCATGATGACTTTTCTTTCCTGTTTGGCAACAGATAACCACTGATGCTCGGGTCCCTTCTATTATCCAAAATGGTTATTTTATAGGTTCATAGGTTCATAGGTTGGTACTAGTCTATCGGCCCTTGGGCCTATACAAGCCTAGCCATAACAATTCCATGGCTATTTCTTCCCACAGTATTTACTTCCCTGGACCCCCATACAGCAGGGTGACTGACATGATCCCCGGGGTGAATTTCCTATCTCCCATCCAATCATCAAGGTTCCTTTTGAAGAGGTCCAAAGAGGTACTCTGCTTGACATGTATGGGCAGTCTATTCCAGAGTCTGGGGAGTCTCTGGGTCAGGAACCTATCCCTCCAGCATGTTTTGTTCATTGTGATGGCAAGGTTTAGATCCCTGGAGCATGTGGCTCTGAGGGATTTCAAGTGTACATGTCCAACAGCTCTGGGTTTGACTTGGCCTTGTATGTTAAGCAGAGATCGCCTCTGAGTAGACGATATGTGACAGAGTATAGGTGGAGTTTTTTAGACGGTCAACATAGAGCATCTGCTTTAGGCCTGTGATTTTTTTAGTGAGGTATTTCTGCGATCTTTCCAGTTGTTGCAGATGTTTTGAGAGGTACATACCAAATGGGCATTGTATTCTATAATGGGTCTAATGAGGGATGAGTACAGTGGGACAATGACCTCCTTTTTTCTGGATGAAAAGCCCTTAGTGAGGAGGTGTGCCATATAGAAGGATTTCCTGACTTTTGTGGCAATGTGGTTATCGAAGGTGAGACCACTGTCCACCTGTGTCCCTAAGTCCCTTATCACACTTTTGGTGTTTAGTGTACTGCCACCTATGTGGTAATTCATGGGTACATTTTTTTCCCAAAGGGGATAACTATACATTTCTTGGCATTGAGCTTGAGCCCATAGCTCTGGCACCAAACATCTGTTTCTGTAAGGCCCTTTTGTAGAATATCCACATCATTTGGGGATTCAGTAATGGCTCCCAGTTTGCAGTCATCTGCGAACTTTGTTATCCAGAGTCCCTTAGTGTTAGCCTGTACTTCAGAGAAGTAGATATCAAACAAGAGCAGTCCCAGTACAGAACTCTGAGGTACTCCACTTGTCACTTGTCTGGATCTGGATTTGGAGTCGGCTGCTTCTGCAGTGTGGGTTTTGTCAGTAAGCCAGTTGGCAACCCATTGAGTAACGTAGGGATTAATGCCCAGCTTAGTAAGTTTATCTATGATTCCAGAGTGGGGGATGGTGTCAAAGACCTTGGCGAGGTCCAGATAGCCTGTGTGGACCACCGTACCCTTGTCCACGGCTCTGGAGACTGATTCGAAGAAGTCAGTTAGGTTCAGGAGACATGATCGGCCCTTCACGGACCCTAATTGTGTGAGGTCCAGTGTTTGAAGGTTGCCAATGTCTTTGTTTATAAGTTCCATGATAATACGTTCCATGGCCTTGCAGAGCAGGCTTGTCAGACTGATGGGGCGGTACTTCCCGGGATCCAAGGTGGATCCCCCCTTGTGGAGTGGGATAACTGTAGCTGTGCGCCACTCAGTGGGCATGAAGCCTGAGGTGAGGCTATGATTAAACATTACACTTAGGTGAGGTGCCAGTTAATTTTGTAGTTCATGTAGTACACAGCCTGAGATGTCATCTAGTCCCATGCATGCTGTATTTTTAGCTTTGAAGAGTGTGTTTTTTTACCTGTGTGGCCATTATTACTGGAATTTGGCAATCTTTTGGTATTGAGATGGGCCATTTAGGGGGTGGGGGGGGTGACGTTTGCACTGAATCGATCTGCCAGGATATTGGCAATATACTTGGGATCAGTATATTTAATACCATTCTGTTGTAGCTCAGAGCAGATCTGAGCATTGCTACTTAGATTCTTGACATAGCTATGGAATGCCTTGTGGTTGTTTTTGGAATCTTTGGCAATTTTATTTTCATAACTAGCTTTGGAGGATTTTATGAGGGATCTCAGCTTCTTACTGAGGCTGGGAAGGGAGTTTTTTGCATCCTGGGATTTTCCTCTTTTCTGCAACAGTTTCTTCCTTGTGTTGTAAAGTTTGTTTATGGCAATGGACCACCAGATTGGCTTCCTTTTTCTGGGGTAGAGTGTCTTGGTTCTATTGGGGATGGCATGATTCATGCATGAGTGGATGTCCTCGTACAGTGCCTTAGTGTATGATTCAGCAGTCAAACTTTCAGCTCCCGTCTGCATGGGTGTCATGAAGTTTGTCACTGCTGACATGAGTAGCATGAAGTTGGCTTTGGAGAAGTTTTTTATGGAGGTTTCCTTACTGGGGGGTGGGGGTGGGATGTGGATGTCAAGGGTGATCAGCTTATGGTCAGACCTGACCAACGAGGGGGTGACCATAGGTGTGGAGCATCGATTTCCCATGTTGGTAATGACCATGTCTAGGATATTGGGGCCCCTGGTGGGACTAAGGATTAGTTGATCCAGGGCATTGGAATTTATGAATTCCAAGAACCGTTGGGCAAAGGTGTTGGTACCCAAGTAGTTTTCCCAGTTAATGGCAGGGTAGTTGAATTCACCCAGTATTAGGGTGTTTGGTTGTATCTTAATATTTTCCAGTATGTTTAGAAAGGTGTAGTGAGAATCTTGGGGCATGGTGGGGGATCTGTGGCAAGCTACAATTTGGATTGCAGTTTTACCTAGTGTTAGTTGTACCTGAAGAATTTCAGACGCATTGTGTTGGGCAACTAGCCTAGTGTTGTGAATATCCTTGGTGAATATGGACACTCTTCCACCTTTAGTGTTTCAGTCCTCATTTGATGGCCGAAAAGTGTAGTAAGAGGTGTAGCCTGGTATCGCAGGGGTGCTCTCTGGAGTCTTGAACCAGGTCTCAGTTACTGCACAGATATCGATGTTCTCCATTTTTAGGAGTGCCTCGAGGGAATGCATTTTGAGGTTTAGACTTCTAGCATTGAGTAGCATTACCTTCAGATTTTGCATGCTTGTACCTGTTACGGTGGTGGTTTTGTCCTTTGAACTTTGCCTAAAAAAGGCACTATAGGGGTGGCAAGAGCCTTAGCCAGTAACCTGAATACCAGGGGGCGACAGGTGCAGACCATCTCTTGCAAAGCATCACGGTCTGCCGATCATGTTGTCCCAGGCAGACAGATACTTGATCCCCTTTGAATGACACCAGAAGCTTAGCCAGTTATTGAAATCAATCATTTTGTCCTTATACTGTGGTATCATTCTGGGCAAAGGCAGGATTCTACTCAGGGCTAGGATCATACCTGCCTGGACCACATGATCCGAGAGCTCTTCCATGTCTCTTTTCCTGTAGTCTAGGAGGTATGTCTCAAGTCATTCACTCCAGCATGGACAATGACAGAGTAATATTTGTACTTGTGGAGTGACTTGAGTGCATGCGCTATGTGGTGGATCCTGGCTCCCGACAGGCAAGCTGACTGTAATTTTCTCCTTGTTCAGCCTGGTGAGTGGGACATCAGTGTGACTGACTTTAGAGTCACCTATGACTAAAGTGTTGGGTGCCTTGTCTTGCCTTAGGGGCTGTTGTTGGGTAGCACACTGGTGTTGTGAGCTATGTGACACTTTGGTTGTGATTGGTGTTTGTTTGCATTTCAGCTTCGGAGGTCCTTGTTGCTTTGGCAGGTTAATGTTAAGGGCCTCCACATATGTGGGTTTAGTGTTGCTATGTCTGGATGTTGGTGGTGTGGGTTTAGAAGGACTATGTGTTGCTTGAGTTGTAGTGTGGGTGTTAACCTTCTCCTCTTGACTGTCTAGCACAATCTTGGGTGGAGAGAGCTTTGCTTCCAGTTTGGCTATGTAAGTGCATCTCTCTCAGGTTGTAGTGTTAGGTGGTAGGAGGAGAGGGTTGTCTGTGTACATGAGGCAATTGCTGCATTGCCCCAGTATGCCCAGATTCACCAGGTGGACAGGAGAAATCACTGGAAGCTGACCCTTGGACATTCCTGATTTGGTGCCTTTTTTTTTCTAAAGTACAAAAGCTGTTTTCCCTTACCTTAGCAAGGTACTTTGCAATTATAGACTGTTTAGAGCCTACGATTAATTTCTCCTTATCAACAAGGAAAGTTGAGTGCTTGTATCAGTTTAAGACTTCCTAGTGCTTTCCAGCAGGTTTTAAAGCAAGTGCTAGTCACAGGGATGCTTAAAGGTAAGATGAAAAAAACAATTGTTTATCCTAAACACTGCAGTGTGCACTAGAGGAGTTAGATGTGAAAGTAGGTAACTTAAGATTTTAAGTTGTCTATCTTGCCTTCATTCTTGCTGGTTGGGTTTGGAGCCGATACTCGGCTCCGACTCGGCCATCTTCAAAAGCTCGAGAGCTGCTTACTGGCTCAAGGCCCCCCTATATCCCATGATGCCTGGCACTAGATACCCAGATCTCATTTGCCGCTTCAGCTGCGAGGTTGTTCTACTGGCTCAGGTCGTTTAAAACTTTATAAAACTTTATTTTAATTACTTGTTTGGTAATAACTGTTAGTTTTCAGTCGCTTACTATCTATTGTGTTGTAGCTTAGTTCTATCTAATCCTATCTTTTTCCCCTCAGAAACTCGTTTAACTTAGAGAGTGTCCCCCCCCCCTTCCCTCTGGAAGATTTTCTGTTTTATTTAGAGAATAATCTTTCCTTTTCTATCTCTTTAAAAAAAAAAAAAAGCTTTCTTATTATTTCTGTTAGTCTTTAGTGATAGTGTATTTAGTTTGTTTGCACTAGATATATCTTACCGTAGCTTTTTGGTTGTGGTAACTTTGTTAGTTTTGGTAGTTAGTTACCTTAATTTTTTGGTGTGTTTCTTGTTCCTTGGCCCTTGTTCAGGATGTCAAAGGATCCTAAGCTGTCCGGATTCAAGAAGTGTGACTCATGCTGTCAGAAGTTGTCTCTGACAGATGGTCACACTTCTTGTGTTTATTGTCTGGGCACCATGCACCTGCAGGACTCTTGCTCCATTTACCATGCTTTCAGTCCAAGATTCCTGCAGGAGCGCAAAAAACAAGCTTATCCTGAGGGGTTTGCTTAAGCCACTAGATTTACCTGCCAAGACTCAGCCAGTGAAATCTTCCAGGCCGCCTAAACCTACGTCTCCCAGTTTGGAGCCGTCATTGGGTGAAGTTGTACCATCCAACTCAGCTCCGGCTGTAACTGATGTTCCTCACTCCCAGTCAGCTCCGACATGTCCCTCGGAGCCATCTGACAGTAGAAAAAGGTCTAGGTCTCCCTCTCTGGAGTCGATACATTTGGCTCTGAGATCACCTCTGCTCCAGTCAGAGCGTAGTCATCGCTCAGCCCACTCTTCTCGGTCCTCTAGACTTTCGGACCATGACTTGGAAAGAGTGGTCAGTAGGCTACTAAAATCGCAGGCCCTAGACAAAATGTTGTCCAGCCCCCCACATTAGGTGTCAGCTCCGTCCACGTCTGGAGATATTCCTCCTCTGACTCATCCTTTGAGCTCGGAGCCGGAGTTCGTTGGGGTTCGAGTCGTGGAACCGTTGGCTCTGATACCTTCTCCTTCGGTTCCTTTGTCGGCTCTGATCCCTTCCATGGTACCATCCTTGGAGGGATCTGGGTGCCGGGACTCTCTCGTTGGCTCCTAGGGGGCAAGTGGCATCAGACCCTTGTCCGACCCCGCTCTCCCCCTCGGGGCTTCGGCGCAGGTGAGCTCGGCTCCCACATTGGCCTCGGAGCCATCCCCCTCGGTGCGGAAAGGGATTCTGGTTACTTCGGAACCGGAGCCCTCTCTGCATCCAGGTAGGGATGCATTTGAGGTGATGAGGAGTGTACTGGCCCCCGAGCCAGTCCCATGATCGACCCCATTGGCTCTTCCCCCTAGGGTGCCTGCGTCAGCCTCTGCCCCTCTTCCAGATCCCAAGCATGGGGATCCAATGCTCCAGGATACCCCTTTGGGTGTATCTTCCTCTTCCAAGGCCTCCCCTGATCATTCAGAGGAGCCACCCCACAAGAGGAAATGCAAGAGGAAGCATGTTGACTCCCCTGAGTCTGTCACATCAGATACTGACTTAGAGGATTTGGAAGGGCCCCCAAGATACCCTCTGAAGATGTCTCCTTCTCAGACATCCTTGAGATGCTTAGGCAGAGGGGGAACTGGACTGCCCTAAATCCTTCCAAGGATGAGTCGGTATTTCTGGATGCATTTGGATCCTGACCTTCCACCTCTTGGGTGTCTCCACCTTTCGACCCACTAATGTCTGTGGTAGCTTGGAAGGCGTGGACAGCACCAGACTCAGTGGAACCGACCCCCAGAAGACCTGGCAAATTTATTACAGTGCCACAGGACAAACAGTTTTTAACTAAAGGTGTCCCTGTTGATGCCATGGTGGCAGCGGCGGCCACAAAGAAGGAGTTGGCAGAAACCTCTTCATCTGTCCATCCCCCTAACAAGGAGTCCAGGACGATGGACAGATACGGGAAGCGGATGTTCTCTTCAGCGACCTTTTCCATGAGGTCCCTGAATTATTTGTGCCACTTTACCCATCTTCAAAGGGATCTCCTTTAGGAGCTTGGAGATACCCTTCAAGATCCATCAGCTGAAGGGGCCCAGGCTAAAGCAGCCTCCCAGCTGGCGACTCTTACTTCAGTGGTAAACTCCTCCATGAGGTTAATTTCGTATGCAGCTGATGGTGCGAGTAGAGCTGCAGGCACAGGCATTGCCCTAAGGAGACACGCTTGGATGCGGCTATGTAACTTTGCGGAACCTTTCAGAGCATCTTTCACTAACACCCCCTTTGATGGTTCCTCTCTCTTTGGACCTCAAGTGAAGGACACCCTTACCAGGTGTGAGCAGGAAGGCAAGACTCTCTCTGCCGTAGGAGTCCATTTTTCCACTCCTTCCAGACCATATCCCAAGGGTCAGAAGAGTGGAAAGATGTGGTTCCGTAAATCCCAAGGAGCCTTGCCGGATACACGTGGTGAGTTCCCATCCAGGGGCAGAGGAGGGAACAACAACAGACGCCGCCCTTGTGGCAGAGGAGGTCCGCGGAATCAGGGCAACAGAGCATCCTTCTCTGAGAAGCCCTTCCAGCATCCCTGAAGGGTTGCCCGGCTGCCCACCTCTGGAGGCAGTCGGGGGAAGATTATCGCTGTACCCAAGAGCCTGGCAACACATAACTCAAGACACATGGGTATAGTCCATTATATCCGGAGGCTACAGAATTCCCTTTATTTGCACCCCCTTAAGGTCAAACAAGTCCCTTCCAGACATTCCACCCAATCTAGGGGACCAAGCAGTTCACGAAGTCTCAAAACTGCTACAAAAAAGAGCCATCCAGCAAGTCCCAGCAGACCAACAAGGATCCGGAATTTACTCAAGGTTCTTTTTGGTACCAAAAAAGACAGGGGACTGGAGACCCATTCTGGATCTCAGCAGACTGAACAGGTCTGTACAAAGAACAAAGTTTTGGATGGTCATGCTACAGTCCATTTTACCCTTCCTGGGTCAGGACAATTGGATGTGCTCCATAGATCTTCAGGATGCGTACTGCCATATAAAAATGGACAGACGCTTCAGAAGATTCCTTCGTTTCCAGCTGGGAGCCAGCCATTATCAGTTCAGAGCTCTGTCCTTTGGTCTCACCACAGCCCCCAGGGTGTTTACCAAATGTATGGCAGTAGTTACCACTCACCTGAGATGGCAAGGATTCCAGGTGTTTCCATATCTAGACGACTGGCTCCTTACTACTACCACCAGGCATCACCTTCTGTGAGCCAGAGACTGCACTATCGAGACTTGCTCGAGGCTAGGTATCACAATAAATTTCGAAAAGTCTGCATTGTCACCCTGTCAATCTATCACCTTTATAGGCGTAAATTTAAATACCAGAGACATGTTAGCGAGCCTTCCGCCAGACAGGGTATTAGTGATTTGCCAACATGTGAAGATTTTATTAGCATGCAAAAGAATTCAAGCCAGGTTTGTTCTTCAAACTCTGGGTCTCATGGCAGCAGCCATTGTACTTGTCCCGTTGGCTCGTTTTCACATGAGGATTCTCCAGTGGCTTCTTTTCACCCAATGGTCCTTCCAGCAGCTTCCCATGTCTTACATGATTATAATCACACAAGCATGCAAATAGCACCTTGCATGGTGGATGGTCTCCTCTTCAGTGTCCCACGGCAGACCATTCATGCCCCCCCCTCCGGTTGCTACAGTAACCACGGACGCCTCCCTGATTGGGTGGGGGGGGGTATTATCAGGGAAGAACAGTCCAAGGCACCTGGCAACCTCACAAGTACCATCTGCATATAAACGTCTTGGAGATGAGGGCCGTGCTTCTAGCATTGCAAGCTCTTCAGGACTCTCTTCCAGCCGGGACCATTGCAATTCAAACGGACAATATGTCAGTAGTGTGGTACATCAACAAGCAGGGCGGAACCAGGTCCTACCTCCTATGTCGAGAAGCACTCAGACTGTGGCAGTGGGCGATCTCTTCCCAACGGTTTCTGATCACAACGTACATCCCTGGGAGGTCCAACGTTATAGCAGACAGGCTGAGCAGAGCAATTCTCATGCCTCATGAGTGGTCTCTGAATCAGGGAGTTGCAGACCAAATCTTTCGCAAATGGGGCCAACCTTGCTGCGACCTTTTTGCAACTCCCTTCAACAGCAAGTGCAGCAATGTTTTCTCTCTCCTTCCACTTTCCGGACATTCCCCCAGAGACACTGTAGTCCACGACTGGCCTCAGGGACTTCTTTATGCATTCCCTCCCTTTCCCCTTATTCCGAAGCTAATACAGAAAGCTACCGTATTGGGCTGCAAAAGGATCCTCATTGCTCCTTACTGGCCTCGACAAATATGGTTCCCGTTCCTGCATTGCCATCTTCTCGAGCAGGCTTGGACTCTGGACCTAGTTCCAGACCTTCTGATTCATCAATCGGGTGGGCTGCACCAATCCCTATGATCTCTTCAGCTCACCGCTTGGTTGCTCCACTTCCAACTTTAGCCAGGCTCCCAGATATCTCCCCCTCTGTCCATGAAATCATTTTGTCATCGCACAAGGCTACTACTAGAAAAACCTATGCTAGTAAATGGAAACGTTTTTCTTCCTGGTCAGAGGCTAAGAGTATATACCCCTTTTTAGCCCCTGTACACCACATTTTGGAGTTTCTTGCAGAACTCTTTCATGCTGGCTCTGCTTCCGCCACAATCAGAGTTCAGTTAGCTGCAATTTCTAATTTTCATATTGGACTGTCAGATAACAATATAATGTCTCATAAGTTATGTAAAGCCTTTCTCAAAGGCACCACTCTGCTCAGGCCCCCAGTGAGAGATCCTCCACCACCGTGGGATCTAAATTTGATTTTAGCCTCTCTAATTTTGCCCACTTTCAAGCCTGCAGCTTCTTGCACCTTGAAGTCTTTCTAACTGTCCTCCGTACCTCTTGTTCCACAAGGACAGGGTTGCTCTCAGGACTAATCCTTCCTTTCTTCCTAAGGTCTCTTCAGAGAATAACTTAAATCAGTCCATAGACCTCCCTGTGTTTTTTCCTAACTACTCCAACAGGGTGGAATATAAGCTGCATC
This sequence comes from Protopterus annectens, assembly GCF_019279795.1. Taxonomy (NCBI): domain Eukaryota; kingdom Metazoa; phylum Chordata; order Ceratodontiformes; family Protopteridae; genus Protopterus; species Protopterus annectens. The sequence goes on from NC_056729.1 coordinate 1,885,044,060, forward strand.
AATTAGATGTTCACAGGCAACTACGCTTTTATTTGCACAGGACTAAGGACATTAGGAAATCGGACCAGCTGTTCTGTCTTACGCTGTGGGTAAACAACCTCTTCCAGTATCAAAAGTAACCTTATCTAGATGGTTGACTTCTATCATCACTTTTATATATCAGCTGAGGAATAAAGAATTGCCAGTTAAACCGAAAGGTCGCTGCACCAGAGCTTTAGCCACTTCGGTGGCCTTTCAGGCTAGGTTGCCCATGGAATCTATTTGTGCTGTGGCTATGTGAGACAACCCTCATACTTTCATTTTGCATTACAAGTTGGATGTGGTTCCCAGGAGCAGAGCAGATTTTGGTTCCCCTGTTCTGAAGGGTCTGTTCTGATGAGCCACCCAAGACTGTAGGTGCTAGGGATGCTGTCCCACCCAGCAAGAATAAAGGCGAGATAGACAACTTAACATAAAGAAGTTATGTACCTACCATAATGTTCCATGTTAGTTGTCTTCTTTTTGCCTTCTTTCTTGTGTCCCACCCTCCATCCCCCTATCCTAGTGGACCGAGAAGAGTTCCTCTTGAATTTTCACTGGCTGAGTCTTCTCTGGCTATTCCTTACTGACTAGTAGTCTCTCCAGTAGGATTTATGCATTCTAGGATAGGATTCCTTTCTTTTTATGTCTGCTGTTAGTCTTACCAAACAAGATCTGGGTATCTAGCGCCAGGCATCATGGGATATGGGGGGGCCTCAAGCCAGTAAGCAGCTCTTGAGCTTTTGAAGATGGCCGAGTCAGAGCCGAGGATTGGCTCCGAACCCAACCAGCAAGAAAGAAGGTGAGAAGAAGACAACTAACATGGAACGTTATGGTAGGTACATAACTTCTTTTTTTACCTGTCTAAAAAGTTAAGTTTTAGTGGAGAGTCACTATTTTTGAAACAGCAAGATAGATTGAAATGGGATGGTCAGTTCTGTATTCAGGTACTATGGAATACAGTAGAATGGCCAATACATTTAAATAGTTAAAGGGGAGTGATTTCACAAAATGATAATGAGGAAATGAGATATATGGTCAAATTAACATAAGGGGAAGGCAACTATTATGGTCTGGAAGTCCCTGACTCCATTATCAGTTTTTTTTCAGCCTCCTGCTTGTCAGCTCCCACATTTTCCTTTGGTTCTTTGGAATGTGGTGGTACAGGGAACCATCCAGCCTGTCCCCTTGTCATAGCAGGGGACAGGCTTTTCTTCTAGAATGTTTCCAGTTAGCAGGAAGGAGGGGTTTTATAGACCCATTCTAGACGTGTTCCTCTTTCAGGATATTGTCTATTCAGACACTTCCTTCTGTGGCTTCCTCAAGCTTTTCTGGTATCCCTGGATTTGAAGGACCCTTACCTCCAGCTTTTCATCCACCCTCTCTTCAGCAAGTTTTTATGTTTCTCTGTTTCTTCCTCTCATTATCAGTTTTCTGATTTGCCTTTTGGTCTTTTTTCCAGTTTTGAAGGTCTTTACCAAATCTTTTCCGTTATCGGGGCAACAGTGGAAATGCGGTTCCAAAAGCTAAGTTAATAACAGTGAATACACGTGCCCGTAAATCTGGACTTTTCCTCTTTTACCTGTATTATTTATATCTGATTAAATATTAATTATTGAAAAGAAAGAAAAGAAAAGGAATAGTAAGCAGAATCACTACACAACGTATTAATTAATTCCACTGTTCACGCTTGCATGATCTGATTTATCACATTCTGCATAATGCAGTGTAGAGTGGGCGGGCATCCTGATAATCATTAATTGTAACTTGAATTCACATTCCTCTTCTGTGAAAACCTGTGGTATATGCTTTATTAATGTCTCATATGTTGGATTTTTCTATTAGATATGTAGCACTGTAAGAGTTCCTGTACCTGCTTGCACCCCACCAAATGCAATACTGACTAGAACTGAGCACAGACAAGAATATGGCTAGAGGTCGTAAATCGGAACTTACTTAATTACTTTATTATCGTTATTATATCTGTAGGTGGGGCACACATTTGAAATGCATCTTAAAAAAAGTGATCTATGTGTTTTACATGATTTTATAACCACCCTTTAAAACTACATTTTCAGCACCTGCTATCTACATACGTAGGTGTGCAAACAGAACACTCACCAGTAGGTAGTCAGGGAGCATGACACAGAGAGACGATTTCTAGCACTGAGAATCATTTCCTATCAAGAAGACACTTTCCATATCATATTTATTGGTGTTACTGACATTATGTTTTCGGGTAGATAAATATATTTTAAGATTGTATGATGGGATGTCAGTTAGGAAAATGGTAAAAGCGTGTAGTCATTGTTATTAGTTATTGGAACTGCATTTTCACTGTTGCCCTGATAACGGAAAAGTACCCAAATGTCTGGCCCCTGTGATAGCCTTCTGCAGACTTCAGGGGATTCAGATATGCCCTTACTTGGATGACCTTTTGATTCAAGACTCCTCTCAGCAGGTCCTGCTTTGGAATCTGCATTTCATTATGCTTTTTCTGCACAGTGTGAGGTTCACCCTCAATCTCAAGAAGTCTGTGTTGACTCCCTCTCAGGACTATGTGTTACTGGGTTGCAGGATTCAGACTATTCTAATGATGACTTGCCTCTCACTTCCTGAGGTCCTCTCTTTGACTGTTTATTGCCAGTCCTTACTACCTCTTCCAGTCCTTCCTGCAAGGGCATTTCTCAGAGCTCATGGGTACATGGCATCCACCATTCCCATGCTTCCCTTTGCTGAACTCCACATGAAGAAATTTCAGTGGCATCTCAAGATTGTTTGGTTCCAGCACTGTCATCCTGTGGAGTATCTGGTTCCTGTCTTGCCTTGTTTCTAGCTTGAGCTCCACTGGTGGATTCACCAGATTTCTCTGAATCCAAGTTTGCCTTTTTCAGGTTTCTCTCCCTACTCAGAAGCTGTACATGGATGCTTCTGATCAAAGCTGGGGAGCCTCCTGCAACAATCTCAAAGTTCAGGGTCTTTAGTCCCTTCAGAATCTGGCAGACCACTTCGACATCAAAGAGATGACGGCTCTGCTTCTAGCTTTCCAGACCTTCTCTCGCTTTGGGTTCTAGGTCTTTTACATTTTTTTACAGACAATACTACAGTCAAGTGGTACATCAGTAAACAACAGGACGAAAAATGTTACCTTCTTTACAGGCTGGATCTTCAAGATTTGTATTTTTCAGTCTGCCATTACTTGGTTCTTCAGCTGGTTTACATTCTTTCAGAGCACAGCCTTCTGGCAAACACTTTGAGCAGGTCTAGGACAAAACCTCATGAATGGATGCTTCACCAGGAGGTGTCTCTGGACAATGTACCTCTGTGGGGTACTCCTCAAGTAGGTCTTTTTCTTCTCCTTTAACAGACAACTTCCCCAGTTCTGTTCAGGAGTGCCAGGTCTTCTGGCTTGGATGGTGGATACCATGTCTTTTTCTTGGAAAGGATTGTTTCTGTATGCCTATCCCTTTCTTCCTTTACTACCAAAGGTCCTGCACACGATCATGTGGGATATGCCTAAAATCTTGCTGGTGACTCTCTTTTGGCCCAGAGAGCATTGGTCCCCCCTTCCATTTCATCTGGCCAGGTGCAGCTACCACAAGTTACCTCACAGGATGGATCTTCTCACACAAGACAAGGGGTCTCTCATTCACATTCACTTCCCATCCTACACTTGACACTTTGGATGATAGGGTTTGGATTCCTTTTAGACACCAGTTTATTGAGGACATGCTTTGAGTTTTGCAGGAGGACAGAAAACCCACTACTAGAAAATGCTGTGTAATTAAATGGAAGAGATTTTCAATTTGGTGACTCAAGTATGACCTAGACCCTTTTCTGTGGGTATTCCGATGGTCTTTTCCTATTTCTGTGAGTTGCTGAATTCTGGCTTGGCATATTCATCTGTTAAAGTTCATTTGTTAGCCATTTCCATGTGTCTGTTTCTGAAACCACAGCTTGCTTCCATGTTTGAAGTCAAACAATTTCTGAAAAGCATCCTTCATATTTGTCCTCAAAGAAAGCCTATTCCTCCTTCTTTGGACCTTATTTTTTTTTCTTGAGAAACTGACTCCATTCCCTTTTGAGCCTGAATTTTTCTCTCCCCAAAAACATTGCACTTAGAAAATTGTATTGTTGGAGGCTGTTACTTCTGCCAAAAGGGTCTCTAAACTTCAGGCACATAGGGGTGTTTTACCTTTTTTGTTTTTTTCACAAGGGCATGGTGTCTAATCATTCATACCAATCCTTCCTTTATACCCAAGGTGGTTAATGATTTGTCCTTGAATCAGTCTATTCATATTCCATTTTACCCTTCTCCACAGAATTCTAGTGAGAGGGTCCTTCACACCTTGGATTTACATAGAAAGCTCAGATAATACTCAGACAAGACAGAATATATCAGAAAACGTGTGCAGCTTTTTGTTTCCCCTTCATGCCAGGAAATATGGTTTGGTGGCATCTAAGCAAGACATCTCATCTTGGATTTCTAAGGCCATTTCTTTTATCTATTCTTCTCATGGCAAGCAGCTTTCTTCTGTTTGTGCTCATTCTACTAGGGCAGTGGCCTCTTCTGGTGCTTATTTTCGAGGGTCTGGATGCTAGATCCATCTTGGAAGCTGATACTTTTTGTCCACACTTTTACCAAACATTACAAGCTGGATGTCATTTGTAGGGCCAGGTTGGGTTTTGCCAGGATCATCCTTCATGGGTTTTTAGAGGGCTGTTTTGAGGCTTCCTTCTGCCATACTTTCCAGTATTACAGTCATAAGGAAGGACATAGTACAGTTGTGTAAGATCCTACCCCCATAACAGTAGATGTTCTACTTCGCACTGTTGCAGTATCTTTCACTCCTTCCTGCCCACTTTAACTTTCTATTGCCTTTTCCTGGTTGCCGGATCTTTCTTAATCCTTTCCCCCTCCTTAGTTCCTTCCTAGGTGTGTACATGTTACTGCTTTCCTTTGGAGTTCCTCTGGTTCTTCTGGGGCACTTCAGTTCTGAGGATTAGGCAACCGTACAGCACGTGTCTTAGTCCTTGCATGTAGGACATACGTCTGATGCACGGTGCCTGGAAGGTGTAAAGGCTTTGGTATGCTGGCCGGACATTCAGCAGGATATCGCAAGAGTGAAGAATACAACAACAATGAGAAGAAGGACATCTACTGTTATGGTAAGATCTTAAAAAACTGTACTTTTGTTTCATTATCTCAGACTTGTTGCAGTGGAAACATTACAATACACAAATATTCTGTGTTTATCACACATGGGTCTCCTTGGCAAGTCTGTTGAGATGCACTGATCTTCAGTCTTCAGCTGAAAAAAAGAGATGGTGCTCCACAGGAACAAGGCAGGGCTTTACTAGCTAATAAGTTGTTATTATTACTAACATTGCAAGCAACTAGAGGCGTCATCTGGGATGGAGAGATCCAAGCAGTACACATGCAGTACCTGCAGCTTCCGGGCTCCTACTTCAGGTTTTCTGGGGTAGTTATAAAAATACATTTATTGTATTATTTAGAAAATTTATTTCTATTTGTTGACTGGGATAGTCTGACTGGGAAAAAAACTTTTTAGAAGAGACCCAAGGATAAAGGCTCCATGTTTACATATTAAAACATAAACCATTAGACACATGGCATATGATAAGAATTTTTAAACCACCTGAAGTAGGTGTGAGAAACATGAAAAGTTTCTAAAAACATATATAGGCATGTGTGACTTACCTTCTCTGGGCCAGTAATCAAGGAGCCTGAATCCTTACCACTGACACTGATGAGGGACATTGATTTGGAACAATGAAAGATACACACAGTATTTCCAGATGCAGCTCTCTGCACCAAGCACAATTTCCCTTATAAGCACCCAGGGAACACACTCAGTCCTGGGTCTGGGTTTTCATCTCTCTCTCTCTCCAGACCCCCAGTAAGACTCATCACTGGCAGAGCTAGGAGTAGAGTCCTCAGCCGAGTGTCCCAGGCCAAGTCCTCCACCACCTTCTCTGTGAAACCAGTGCTCTATGTCGTTGCTCCAAGTAGCTGACAAACACACTCTTTGAGATTTGATTTTCACACAAACACACACACATACACAAACACACACACAAACACACACACACACACACACACACACACACGCACACACAAAAGCACACACACACACACACACACACACACACACACACACACACACACACACACACACACACACACACACATACACACACACACACACACATGCACGCCTCTGTCTAACAGTAACACAGAAGTGATACCCGGGGTAAACCTACGATCTCCCATCCACTCATCAAGATTCCTCTTGAAGAGAGTCAATGAGGGACTCTGCCTAACCTGGACTGGGATTTTATTCCAGAGTGAAGGGAGCCTCTGGGTTATGAATCTGTCCCTCCAGCATGTCCTATTTATTTCAGTGCTGAGGTTCAAGTCTCTCAAGTGCGTAGCTCGATGGGATTTGGATTTTCTGAGGTGCAGCATGTCCATTAATTCCGGGTTGGACATGGCTTTATACGTCAGGCACAGATCGCCTCTGAGCAGGCGGTATGCCACTGAGTAGAGCTGGAGTTTCTTTAACCGGGCAGCATATGGCTTCTGTTTGAGCCATTTGATCTTCTTGGTGAGGTACATTTGGGGTCTTTCCAGTTGCTGCAGGTGTCTGGTAAGGTACATCCCAAAAGGGGCATTGTACTCAATTATGGGCCTGATGAGGGATGAGTAAAGAGGTACGATGACCTCCCCTGATCTAGATGTGAATCCCTTCATGATTAGGTGGGCTATATAAAATGTTTTTTCCAACCACTTTGGCCACGTGGTTGTCAAATGAGAGATTGCTATCAACTTGGGTCCCCAGGTCCCTAATTACTTCTTCTGTACTTAATGGATTACCACCTATGTGGTAATTTGTGGGCAGTTTCTTTTTGCCAAAGGGGATGACTATACACTTTTTGGCATTTAGCTTGAGGCCATGGCTCTGGCACCAGTTGTCTGTTTCTATGAGGCCCTTTTGGAGGATGCTTGTGTCAGCTGGAGAGTCGATTATGGCATCCAGTTTGCAGTCATCTGCGAACGTGGTCAGCCGCAGTCCTTCCGTGTTGGCCTGTATCTCCGAGAAATATATACCGAGCAAGAGAGGTCCCAAGCTGAGCCTTTTGGGACGCCACTTGTAACTGGTTTGGAGTCTGACATGGCTCCAGCAATTCTAACCATTTGGGTTCTGCCCTTGAGCCACTTTACAACCCATTTAGTGACATAGGGGTTTATGTTTAAGCTGGTGAGCTTATCTATAATGCCCAAGTGGGGTATTGTATCAAAGGCTTTTGCGAGGTCCAGGTAGGATGTGTGGACCACCTTCCCTTCGTCAACGGCCTTGATGACTGTTTCAAATAAATCAACCAGGTTTAAGAGGCAGGATCTGCCCTTAACAAAGCCAAACTGGGTAGGATCCAGTGTCTGTAGGTCCCCAATATCTTTATTTATGAGGTCCATGATGATCCTTTCCATAGCTTTGCAGACCAAGCTAGTCAGGCTTATGGGGTGATAGTTTCCAGGATACGTTGAGGCACCACCTTTGTGGAGAGGGACCACTGTTGCTGTACGCCACTCTTTAGGTACATATCCTGTAGTAAGGCTGAGATTGAACAGTAGTTTTATGTTTGGGTTTAGCTCTTCTTGCAGTTCATGTAGGACACAGCCCGGGACACCGTCTGGTCCCATTGATGCTGTGTTTTTTGCTTTGGAGAGGGCGGCTCTTACCTGAGCATCTGAGATGTCAGGGGGGCATCACTCTGCTGGGATAGATATTTGCCCTTTTGGTGGGGAGGGGGGGTTTGCACTGAACCTGTCAGCTAGGATGTTGGCAATGCCTGTGGGTTCGGTGTATTTTTTGTAATTTTGGACTAATTCTGAGCATATCTGGGAATTCCCACCCAGGTTCCTAACATAACTAAAGAAAGTCCTGTGATTATTCTTAGTGTCCTGTGCAATTTTTCTCTTGAAGCTGGCCTTAGACGATTGTATGAGTGCCCGTAGTTTTTTGCTAATACTGATCAGAGATGCCTTCCCTTTTTGGGATTTTGCTCTATCATGTAGTAGCTTCCTCCTTCTATTGTATAGTTTGTTTATGGCTGGGGTCCACCAGACAGGACGTCTGCCTTTGGAGGATTGGGTCTTGGTTTTATATGGGATTGCATGATCCATACATTCCTGAAGGTGTTCATAGAATGCGTTTATAAAGGATTCTGCAGTCTGGGCCGTATTTTCCACAGGCCTGGGGGCTTTGAAGGATTCCACCTCAGTTTTGAGGAGTGTGAAATTTGCTTTAGAGAAGTTTTTCATTGTGGTTTTTTGGGCAGGGGGTGGGGTCGGGATGTGAATATCCAGTGAGATTAGTTTGTGGTCTGATCTTACCAGTGAGGGATACACTTCTGGTCTGGAGAGTCCCCATTTTGGTGATGATCAGGTCCAGTATGTTTTCCCCTCTTGTGGGAGTGGTAACAAGTTGTTCCATAGCATTTGAGTTTATAAATTCTAGGAACCTTTGGGCTAGGGTGTTGGAGCTAGAGTAATGCTCCCAGTCTATGTTTGGGTAGTTGAAGTTGCCCAATATAATGGTGTTTGGAGAGACCTTCATATTTTCCAGTGTTCTCAGGAAGGCCGAGTGGGGTTCCTGGGTTTGGGAGGGTGGTCTGTAGCAGGCTATAAACTGGAAGGCAGTTTTACCCACTGTTAGTTGCACATGGATAGTCTCTGATGCTTCGTGCTGTGCCACCAACCTGGAGGTGTGGGTATCTTTGATGAATATTGATACTCCCCTCCTTTTGTGGTTCGGTCCAAGTTTTGGGGCCAAAAGCATGGTATGAGGTATAACCTGGTAGTGCTGGGGTGCTCTCGGGAGCCTTGAACCAGGTTTCTGTTACTGCACAGATATCGATGTTCTCCATGCTAAGGAGAGTTTCGAGTGCATGCATCTTGAGGTTTAGACTTCTGGCATTGAGTAGCATTACTCTTAGTTTCTTATCCCTTGTGATACCTATGGAGGTGGGTTTGTCTTTTGAGCCTTGCCTAAAAAGGCACTATGGGGGTAGCAAGAGCCTTTGCCAATATCCGAAAGCCCAGGGGTGACAGGTGCAAGCCGTCCCTAGCGAAGCATCGTGGCTTGTCGAGCATGTCATCCCAGGCTGACAGGCATTGGATCCCCTTTGAATGACACCAATACTTAAGCCAATTGTTGAAATTGATCATCTTGTCTTCATATTGTGGCATCATTCTTGGTGAGGGTAAGATACTACTCAAGGTCAGGGTCATTCCGGCCTGAGCTACATGCTCAGAGAGCTCCTCTATGTCTCTTTTCATGTAGTCCAGGGAGGTACGTCTCAGGTCATTCACACCAGCATGGACAATGACTGAGTCATATTTGTACTTGCCTTGGAGTGACCTGAGTGCTTGTGTTATGTGGCAGATCCTAGTGCCTGACAGGCAGCTCACCGTGACCTTCTCCTTGTTCAGCCTTGTGAGCGGGACGTCAGTGTGCCTAACGATAGAGTCACCTATTACAAGTGTATCAGGTGTGTTGTTTAGCCTTAAGGGCTGTGACTGTTCAGCACACTGGCTTTGTGAGCTATGTGTTGCACGTGTTTTGTTTTGGGGTAGCGGTTGCTTGGGTGTCTGCTTTGGATGTCTCTGCTGCTTAGGCAGATTTTTATTTAGAGCCTCCGAGTATGTTTTTGTGTGTTTATGTGTTTGGCTTGCTGTCATGGTAGGTCTATGTGAGACTGGAATTGTAGTGAGTGTGGTTTCCTTCTCCTCCTGACTGGTTAGGCCAGTACTGAGTTGAGAGAGCTTAGCCTCAAGTTTGGCTATATGGTTGCATCTCTCACATGTGTTGGAATTTTTTAGGAGGAGGAGAGGGTTGTCTGTGTACATGAGGCAGTTGTAACATTGCCTCAAGATTCCCAGATTCACCAGCTGGAGCGGAGAGGAGACTGACAACTGACCTTTGGACATGCTAGAATAGTATTGGGAATTCCTTTATAATTGAAAAATAGGGCCAGTGGGGAATAAGGTACTCAAGAGGAGTTTGTGAGGGTGTAGTGCTTTTAATTTTTTTGTGCTGAGTTATATAATTGCTTTAGTGAGCAAGTGGGAGGTAACTTAAATGCAATGTATTACAGGTAACTTAAATGCAAAAATGACAAACAGCAACTTTCTTTCAAGTGAAACAAGGAAATAAGTACAGTAAGCAATGCAGATATCACTAGGGATCCACAGAAGCGCTGAAAAGCCACGTTTTAGGTGGAATTAGCATTTCAGGGAAATAACAAGCAAACAAACAACAAGTATACAAACAAAGCTAGATTCAGCAGGCCTGGATCTAGTCTATGCTACAGCAAACAAGGTGTACCAATTTCAGTAAGAAACAGTTCAAATATGCAGGCACTATAAGCCTTTAACCAGAAATTCCCAGCTCAGAAGGGCAGAGTCCAGCCTCTCCTCCCACAAGAGTGCAGACCACAAACCTTCTTAATGTAAAATAACTGGTCTGAAGCCCAAGTGCTTAAACCAGAACTAATACACTTTTAGAATAACAGACACTGAGCCCTCAATCAGCAGTTCTCAACTTAGAAGGATGTAAGCTACCTGTCCTGCTACCACAGTGCAGGCCACAAACCTACCTAATGTAAAACAACTGGTCTGAAGCCCAAGTGCTTAATCCAAAAGACTTAGAATGATAGCTACACTTTAATCAAGTTACTACCAAGCAGTAATAAATACAATTGAATACTTTAAAGAATGCCTGGATTAGTGCTCAAGTTATACAAACAAAGCTAGATTCAACAGGCCTGGATCTAGTCTATGCTACAGCAAACAAGGTGTACCAATTTCAGTAAGAAGCAGTTCAAATATGCAGGCACTATAAGCCTTTAAGCAGAAATTCCCAGCTCAGAAAGGCAGAGTCCAGCCTCTCCACCCACAAGAGTGCAGACCACGAACCCTCTTAATGTAAAATAACTGACCTGAATCCAAAGTGCTTAAACCAGAATTAATACACTTTTAGAATAACAGACACTGAGCCCTCAATCAGCAGTTCCCAACTTAGATGGATATAAGCTACCTGTTCTGCCACTACAGTGCAGACCACAAACCTTCTTAATGTAAAACAACTGGTCTGAAACCCAAGTGCTTAAACTAAAAGGCTTAGAATGAGTTACACCAGCAGTAATAAATCTAATTGAGTACTTTTAAGATGATGCAAAAGCAAAATAAAGTAGGAAGAAACACAAATACAGTAAAAGCAGATACCTTATTTTTTTTTTGAGTGAACAAATGAGATGGGCTCAGGAGTTACAGGAAAGAAACAAGTGCAAATGCAGGCCTTCAAATCAGAAAGTTGAGAGATATGGAAGACCGCCCAAATGGCCAATAACTACAAATTCTGGGCCAGAACCACTCCTTATGTGGTAGACAGGTTACCTAATGCTTACCACTCCCACTGATAAGCTAGAAAGCTTCCCTCCAACACAGAAAGGCTTGGGGGGCTCAGAAGCTTACAAACAGTCCTGGATACAGCAAATCTGTATCTGGAACACTAATTACAGGAAAGGTAGGAAACAAGCTTACAATTTTTTTTTTCAGAAAAGTAGCAAAAACAGTAGTAAAAACAATTCACATGCAGTGCAAGCTGGCACACTTGAGTATGTAGCAATATTAGTCCACACACAGTTTGAAAAAATGCAATTAAATTAAAAAGGACTAAAAGCAAGTGCAGAAAGGGTTTATTAGGTAGAATGCGGTAAAGAGATGTGACTGGGGGAGTGTCCTAGATCAAATCTACAGTGGGGTGGGCACTGCAAAAGCCATCAAGTTTAAACTACAACCAAGAACAGGGACGAGGGATGGGGAAGACAGTTTCAAAAGAGATGTGAGGAATCACAGTGCAAATTATAAAACCCACAAAATGTATACTGATCTCTGTATATTTGCAGAACAGTAAGACAACAGATATCTAAGCAACAGTTTAGCTCTATAATACAGAATAATACAGAAAAATATACTCAGCTCTATATATTTGCAGATAGTCTTGTAAGGCTGTCTCTCAGCACACAGGTTTCAATTTAAATGCAGGCTGTTATTAACAGGTCAAATTAAGGGAACCTTGAGTTAAACAACACACAAGCTATAAAAACCAGTTATATCAGCTGAAGGCAAGGCAGAAAATGAGGGGGGTGGAGAAGACAGTTTCAACAGCGATGTGAGGAATCACAGTGCAAATTATAAAACCCAGAAAATATATAATGATCTATGTATGTTTGCAGAACAGTAAGACAACAGATATCTAAGCAACAATTTAGCTCTATAATACAGAATAATACAGAAAAATATACTTAGCTATATATATTTGCAGATAGTCTTTTAAGGCTGTCTCTCAGCACACGGGTTTCAATTTAAAATATAGAGAAAACAGTACTTAACTAATCTCACTATATTTTCCTGACTGATCTAAAGAATTACTATTCCCTGGTTACTTACTAAAGCAAGAAAAGATGAAGTGGGTGATTGATCCTTCTATGTCAGGTTTCAAAAACAGATTGCTCTGAGATTTATCTCTCATGTATTATTAAAACATTTCAGTGCTGTATTACAGAATGACATCACATACATCTGGTCATCTGACTTCTGGTTCACATACTACCCCCCTTTACTAGAAACTGAACCAGAATCTTGCACATATGTGTTGCCATACACAGGCAGAGCCTTGCTAAGATGTATTGTAGCATCTGGAAGCCTTAAAACCATTTCTGCACTTCCACCCTTCAGGTGTACAATTTACTTCACTGCTAAGGACAATACATCAGGATTCCTAGTCCTTGTTTTCACAGACATTTTGTCTCTGGCTGCAATCAGAACCGTAAGATACAATCTTTGTGGCTTACCAGGTAATTTAATTTCAGACTATTTTCAGTTAGCTGTACTGAGATTAACTTCTTCTGTTTCAGTATTCTCTGTTACAATATTAATTTCAACAGTTACAGTACAGTCTGACCTACAGGTTTATTTCTTTTTCTGTCAAGCATAACCCACTGTTGGTACATTTTTAACACAAACAACTTTACAAATACATTTTCAATACAAGCATCTGTACAAATCAGTTTGATATACAAATGACATATAATTCTTTACAAAACTCCAGCTAATTATGCTGGCATATGTTACACATCCATTGGCCTACTCCTCCTGACATCGCTGCCAATCATCGTCACAGCATGAACAAAAAAAAACATAACCAAATGGTATATTAATGATATATACAAAAACAGGTCAGAAATTCACATGTACATACAAGTTGAAAAGGGATTAGTTATAAGACTATACAGTTACAGTATTCACATGTGTACATACAAGTTGAAAAGGATTAGTTATAAGAATATACAGTTACAGCAATCCATGCATGTGTATGACATATTTTCAGTTTCAAAATCTGTTAGTGTGTGCATGTGCTCTCGCATGTGTGTGTGTGTGTGTGTGTGTGTGTGTGTGTGTGTGTGTGTGTGTGTGTGTGTGTGTGTGTGTCTCTGTGTGTGTTTGAGAGAGAGCAAATACTGACAGATGATAAAGGACTGAACAAAACCTAAGCATTCAACAAATACAATGGAAAGGCCACCCCCCTACGTTTCTGTTTAAATGATGCATAACAAAGAAGTTAATCAAATCAGAATAGAATGTCTCAGAAAGGAGAAATGCCTGGCAAGTAGAATTGCTTTAACTAGGATAAACTTGAGAAGGAGACCTGATGAAACTTGAGTGTAAGTTTAAAGTGATCTCTGGTAGGCATTTCAAGAAGCTTATTTATTTATTTATGTGTTTATTTTATTGATCAAGAAAATCCATTTGATTACAGAAACTGATTCATTAATAACCAGACAGAATTTTTTTTATGTATAAAATATGACAGGAAGCTACTATGTGATCTCTCTTTCTCTCTCTCTCTAAATATATATATATATAGATATATATATATATATATATATATATATATATATATATATATATATATATATATATTACAAAAAACCAAGTCCCAATAGAAGAATAAATTGTATAAACGAACCCAAAAAGCCAAATGTAGTGTGTAGCGTCGTTATAAATCCAAAAATAAGCAAGCGTTAGATAACGCAAACACTCTTGATGGAAAGAAACTAGCTGGATAAAGAAATACCTTGTGGTTGCCAAACACACGCTGTAAAACCATTAAACAAAGAATCCACCATCCAAACGTAGTATGTAGCGTGTTTAAAAGTTCACGAGGTAGACAAGCGTTAAATAGCGTAAGCCCTCGTAGTAAATGAATGCTCGCTGAATGAAAGATATTGTGTTGTTGCTGAATGCAAAATAATTAGAGCATTGAACAGAAACCACCACAGAGTTTTCAGTAATACATGCCAAAGTTCATTTTTGCTGTAATCCAAGGGATAGTAGGTTGTTGTTCCATGCAAACAGATAATGCTCAGCCGTTTTTAAAATATGAAGACTTCTTTATTGAAATACTTTAAAAGGTTAGCGCTTTCGCGGGAAAAATTAACACACCCGCTTCATCAGACAACAAAAGAACTTATTCCTGCCCTATTTAAAGGGCAGGAAAAGGAAATGACATCATAAAAAGGAAATGACATCATAAAAACAGCCATTGTAGCCCTGAAACCATATATAAAAAAGTTAAAATACAAGCATAAAATGTATATATCATATATAAAAATATATATATGTCATGTATAAAAATAACCAAGACACATCGCAATATTTCATTGAAGTATTGTAAAGGCCTGCATTTAGTTGTGTAATAAACAATAGATTAAAAACACTATATGACAATGTTATTAAGAATAATAATATTAAATAGATATAGATATAAATATAACTATGTATATATAAATGTAAATATAAATATAATAAATATGTTTGTATGTGAAAATATATTGTAAATGTAGTAATAAATATAATAAATGAATAAATAAATGGTGAATAATGATAATGATAAAAATAATTATAGTAAACATAACCAAGAATATATACATGTAAATGTAATAGAATAAATGTTAAATATTAAAAATGTATCATGAATTGTTGTATATACGTGTGTATATGCTGGCACATGAAAAAATTCCAATGAATAAATATGTAGAATGTGATGTATAAATGTCATAAGATATACAAGAATAAAGATGTGCTAAGTGAATGCAAATATAAATGTAGATCACAAGTGCGAAAGCGCATATATGCTTTGTTAAAAAATGTTAGATGTATATAAAAGTAAAATATAAATATGGCCTGTAGAAATATAGAAAATCAAGATATTAAAGGATAGTGTGATGTTAGTGTAATTTCCTGCTTTTCAGATATGGTTTAATGGAAACAGTTCCATTCAAGCCTTTTCCTCTGTGAGCTGATAGTCTGCATATCCATTCTAACTCCGCCAACTCAGTGCAATTAAGATCACCTAATCTAGTACTTTCTTTTTGGACATGCAGCACTTGATAAAGAAAGGCATGTGTTGGTCCTTCGGCAAGAGTATGTTTAGCCAAGGCGCTATAATCCTGCCCCCTGGTCAAGCAATAACTATGATCTAACCTTTTAAAGTATTTCAATAAAGAAGTCTTCATATTTTAAAAACGGCTGAGCATTATCTGTTTTCACGGAACAACAATCTACTATCCCTTGGATTACAGCAAAAATGAACTGGTTTCTGTTCAATGCTCTAATTATTTTGCGTTCAGCAACAACACAATATCTTTCATTCAGCGAGCATTCATTTACTACGAGGGCTTACTCTATTTAACGCTTGTCTACCTCGTGAACTTTTAAACACGCTACATACTACGTTTGGATGGTGGATTCCTTGTTTAATGGTTTTACAGTGTGTGTTTAGCAACCACAAGGTATTTCTTTATCCAGCTAGTTTCTTTCCATCAAGAGTGTTTGCGTTATCTAACGCTTGCTTATTTTTGGATTTATGACAACGCTACACACTACGTTTGGCTTTTTGGGTTCGTTTATATATATATATATATATATATATATATATATATATATATATATATAATTATTTATGTCTATAGCTATATCTGTCTATCTATCTATATATATATATATATATATATATATATATATGTTCATAGGTAGGTAGGTACTGGGCTATTGGCCCTAGGGCCTATACAAGCCTAGCCAAAAATGTACTCTGGCTTTCGCCACCAAAGAAAATTATTTTCCTGTGCCCCTGTCGAGCAGAGCCACAGAGGTGATCCACGGGGTGAATTTCCTATTTCCCATCCAATCATCAAGCTTTTTTTGAAGAGTGCTAATGAGGAGCTTTGTTTGATATAGGTAAGTAGTTTGTTCCAGAGTATGGGAAGTCTCTGGGACAGGAATGTTCTGATTATTGTGGTGACAAGGTTTAGGTCCCTAGAGCGTGTAGCTCAGAGGGATTTCTTTAAGTAGAGCATGTTCAACAGCTCTGGGTTTGACATAGCTTTGTATGTTAGGCAGAGATCGCCTCTGAGTAGGCGATATGCGATGGAGTAAAGCTGGAGTTTTTTTAGACGGTCTGCGTAGGGCATCTGTTTGAGGCCAGTAATCCTCTTTGTGAGGTATTTCTGTGGCCTTACCAGTTGTTGTAGATGTCTTGTGAGGTAACAATGACCTCTTTTTTTCTGGAAGAGAAGCCTTTTTTGATGAGGTCTGCCATATAGAAGGATTTCCTGACTATTGTGGCAATGTAATTATCAAAGGAAAGACTACTGTCCACCTGTGTCCCAAGGTCTCTTATCACACTTTCGATGTTAAGTAGACTACCACCTATGTGGTAGCTCATGGGTACAGAGTTTTTGCCAAAGGGGATGACAATGCACTTTTTGGCATTGAGCTTGAGGCCTTGGCTTTGATACCCGGCATCTGTCTCAATGAGGCTCTTTTGTAGGATGTCCACATCATTAGGAGTTTCAATTATAGCTCCTAGTTTGCAGTCATCTGCGAACTTCATTAGCCAAAGACCTTCTGCGTTAGCCTGTACTTTAGAGAAGTAGATACCAAACAGGAGGGGACCCAGGACTGAACCCTGTGGTACTCCACTTGTCACTGGTCTGAAGTCGTTTTTGGAGTCTGCTACTTTCACAGTGTGGGTTCTGTCAGTGAGCCAGATGGCAACCCATCTTGTGACATAGGGATTTATACCTAGTTTAGTTTGTTTATATATAATTCCAGAGTGGGGGATGGAGTCAAAAGCCTTGGCGAGATCTAGATAGGCTGTGTGAACCACCTTACCCTTGTCTACGGCTTTGGTGACTGCTTCAAAGAAGTCAGTCAGGTTTAGGAGACATGATCTGCCTTTTACAAACCCAAACTGGGTGGAGTCCAGAGTTTGGAGATTACCAATGTCTTTGTTTTTAAATTCCAAGATGATACATTCCATGGCCTTGCAGACCAGGCTCATTAGGCTAATGGGGCAATAGTTCTTGTGGTCCATGGTGGCTCCCCCTTTGTGGAGTGGAATAACTGTTGCTCTGCCATTCAGTGGGCACAAAGCCTCTGGTGAAGCTATGATTGAACATGGTGCTTAGGTGGGGTGCCAGTTCATTCTGTAGTTCATGTAGAACGCAGCCTGGGATGTTGTCAGGTCCTTGACTTTGGAGAATGTGTCTTTTACCTGTGCAGCCGTGATTACAGGAACTTTGCATTCTTCTGGTATAGAGATGGGCCCTTTAGGGGGTAGGGGGGTAAAGTTAGCACTGAACCTATCTGCCAGGATGTTGTTAATATCAGTTGGTTCTGTATATTAGTGCCATTGTGCTGTAACTCAGAGCACATCTGAGTGTTGCCATTGAGATTCGTGACATAGCTATAGAATGTTTTGTGGTTGTTTTAGAATCAGTGGTGATTTTGTTTTCATAACTAGCTTTGGAGGATTTTATGAGGGATCTCAGCTTCTTACTGAGGCTGACCAGGGAGTTCTTCCAGTCATGGGATTTTACTCTTTTTTGCAACAGTTTCTTTCTTCTGTTATAGAGTTTGTTTATGGCAGGGGACCACCAGATTGGCTTCCTATTTTTGGAGGATAGCATCTTGGTTCTGTTAGGGATAGCACGATCCATGCACTTGTTTAAGTGCTTATAAAGTGCATTTGTGTAGGATTCAGCAGTCATACCTCTATTGTCCGTCTGCATGGGTGTTTTGAAGTTTGCCACTTCTGCCTTAAAAAGCATGATTTTGGCTTTGGAGAAATCTTTTTCCGGTGGTTTCCCTAACGGGGGGTGGGGGTGGCATGTGGATATCTAGGCTGATTAGCTTGTGGTTGGATCTGACCAACGAGGAATTGACCTCTGGTGTGGAACACCAGTTGCCCATGTTGGTGATGACCAGGTCTTGGATATTGCTGCCCCTGGTGGGTGTGTGGATAAGTGATCCAAGGCAATGGAATTTATGAATTCCAGAAAACATTGAGCAAAAGAGTTGGTACATGAGTAGTTTTCCCAGTTAATGGTGGGGTAGTTGAAATCACCCATTATTAGGGTGTTGGGTTGTACCCTAATATTTTCTAGTGTATCAAGAAATGAGGAGTGGGAATCCTGGGGCATGGTTGGGGATGTGTAGCAAGTTACAGTTTGGATTGCGGTCTTGCCCAGAGTTAGTTGCACTTGGATAATCTTGGATGCATTATGCTGAGCAACTAGCCTGGAGGTATGGATATCCTTAATGAATATGGACTCGCCTCCACCTTTAGTGTTTCGGTCAAGGTTAGGTGACCGAAAGGTGTGGTATGAATTATAGCCTGATAATGCAGGGGTGCTCTCTGGAGCCTTGAACCAGATCTCTGTCACTGCACAGATGTTGATGTTCTCCATTTTAAGGAGTGCCTCGAGTGAATGCATTTTGAGGTTTAGACTTCTAGCATTGAGTAGCATTACACCTTTGATTTTGCTTGCTCGTACCTGTTACATTTGTGAATTTGTCATTTGAACCTTGATAAAAAAGGCACTATAGAGGTGGCAAGAGCCTTGGCCAGTATCCGGAATCCCAAGGGCGACAGGTGCAGACCATCTCTGGCAAAGCATCGTGGTCTGTCGATCATGTTATCCCAGGCAGACAGATACTGGATCCCCTTAGAATGACACTAGAAGCTTAGCCATTTGTTGAAGTCAATCTCAATCATTTTGTCCTTGTACTGTGGTATCATTCTGGGTGATAGCAGGATGCTACTCAGGGCTAGGGTCATACCTGCCGGGGGTACAAGAGTGGAGAGCTCCTCCATATCTCTTTTCATGTAGTCCAGGGAGGTACATCTCAGGTCATTCACACCAACATGGACAATGTCAGAGTCATATTTGTACTTGTTGTGGAGTGACCTGAGTGCATGCATTATGTGGCAGATCCTGGCAACCGACAGGCAGCTGACAGTAACTTTCTCCTTGTTTAGCCTGGTGAGTGGAACATCAGTGTGCCTGACTCTAGAGTCACCTATGACAAGAGTGTTGGGTATGTTGCTATGCTTTATGGGCTGTGGTTGAGTGGTATACTGAGTTTGTAGACTATGTGTCATTTGAGTTGTGTTGGGGGTTGGAGCTTGCATGCGTTTCTGCTTTGGAGGTCTTTGTTGCTTGAGCAGATTTTTATTGAGAGCCTCTGCGAATGTAGGTGTGTGTTTTGTGTTGCTATGTGTGTGTTTTGATGGTGTAGGTTTTGAGGGACTATGTGATGAGTGTGGTGTGGTGCAAGTGTTTACCTTCTCCTCTTGACTGTCTAGTCCAGTCTTGGGTGAAAAGAGCTTTGCTTCCAGTTTGGCTATATAAGTGCATCTCTCACAGGTTGTAGTGTTGGGTGGTAGGAGGAGAGGGTTGTCTGTGTACATGAGGCAATTGCTGCATTTCCCCAAGATCCCCAGATTCATCAGGTAGACAGAGAAAACACCAGGAGCTGACCCTTAGACATGCCTGGATAGGTGTTTATTTATTAAGTACTAAAAACTGTTTTCCTCTATTCAAGTGAGGACAGTTGAGTGCTGTAGTAATTGTACCTTATTTAGGTTCATAGATTAGTATTAGGCTAACTGCCCTTGTGAGCCATTTTAAGCCTAGCCAATTATCCCCTGTGAGATTCAAACCCTGTACTTTGTGTTTGTAAGGCAAACACCTTAACCATTAGGTCACCCTCCCAACCCCTAGTGCTTGCAATGAGTTCTGAACAAGTGCTGAGCTCAAAGAAACAGATTTGAGTACTAAAACTAAAAAACTGACTAGTTCTAAGGAATATTTTGAAGAGCAGACTTTATGGCGCCAGGAATAGTTTAACCCTAGCTAAGCGGCGATGCATAAAGTGTATTTTTTTTATATAACCATAGCAAATGAGCAAACTGATTTAAACAAATTAGCCAATAAAAAGCTAAAAACTAAGCCCCGCTCCAGCAGTCTTCGATCAGACAACTTAGAAGGATGTAAGCTACCTGCCCTGCCACAACAGTGCAGACAATAAACCTTTTTAATGTAAAACAACTGGTCTGAAGCCCAAGTGCTTCAACCAAAGGCTTAGAATAACAGTTACAATTTAATCAGGCTACTAACAAGCAGCAATAAATGCAGCAGAATAAATGCAACAAAGTAGGAAGAAACACAAATACAGTAAAAGCAGATGAATAAAGTGCATTTTTTTATATAACAATAGAAAACGAGCAAACTGATTTAAACAAATTACCCAATTAACCAGTAAAAAAGCTCAAAACTGAGCCCTGTTTTTCAGCAGTCTTCAATCAGACAAGTTCTAACTGCACACTCCTGCCACTAGGGTGCAGGCTAACCTTCTCCAAAATAAGATGGCCTGGATTAGTGCTCAAGTTATACAAACAAAGTTAGATTCAACATGCCTGAATCTAGTCTATGCTACAGCAGACAAGGTGCACCAATTTCAGAAAGAAACAGTTCAAATAAGCAGCCACAATAATCCTTTAACCAGAAATTCCCAGCTCAGAAGGGCAGACTCTAACCTCTCCTCCCACAAGAGTGCAGACCACAAGCCTTCTTAATGTAAAATAACTGGCCTGAAGCCCAAGTGCTTAAATCAGAACTAATACACTTTTAGAATAAGAGACACTGAGCCTTCAATCAGCAATTCCCAATTTAGAAGGATGTAAGCTACCTCTCCTGCCGCAACAGTGCAGACCACAAACTTTCTCAATGTAAAACAACTGGTCTGAAGCCCAAGTGCTTAAAACGAAAGGCTTAGAATAACAGTTACAATTTAATCAGTCTACTACCAAAGCAATAATAAATGCAGCAGAATAAATACAACTGAGTACTTTTAAGAAGAGGCAAAAGCAAAATAAAGTGCAACATTTTTTTTTGTTTAGTAAAGTGCAAGGAGAGAGGAAAAGAGGAAGGAGGAGCAGTGGTTAAGAACCTAAGTGGGCTGGCCTTCACAAATGTTCTCTCTGTATTAAGTAGAGTGAACACCAGACTGGGAGGGGTGTCCCAGATCAAATTTACAGTAGGAGTGGGCAACTGCAAAGCCACCAACTATAACAACGCCATAAGCATAGGGTGGGGGAGGAGGGGAAAAAACAATTTCAGGACAAATGAGAAAAGAAACCAATGCCAGAATATATATAAAACAATTCAGTCAGGCAAAATTAAGACAATGCAGAAATCTGAAAGGTTAAAATACCAAGAAATATACTTATCAATCAGCGATATATTTCCAAATTGTTTGAGAATCACACTAGCCAGAACCCAGGAGTTTCCAACAGTGAATGCAAGAATTTACAAACAAAAACTATTTTATATCTAGGCATACTTAATTTAATTGAAATACCCTAATGTCGATATCACCAACATCGACTGCAAAAGGTTAACAACAAAACCATTGAATCTCGACATGTCATTACCTAAGTATTGTGGTATAACCTGTCAGTATACAAGTGAAAAACAAAAAGTAAACAGTTAAAAATACTGGGCAAGCCCGCATACACCCCATACCGCCTGCTACTTTTATATTCCAAAAGTGAGATTGCATAATACCTAAAACCTAAAACAATAAACCTTATCTTATGCCTTCCTCTTTTCCTCTTACCTGGCAGCTCCATCCTTAGCATCCTTTTCCCAATATACCCAGCATCCCATATTTCACAACCCCAGTAATGTAGTGATCTCACACATCTGTTGACTGTCTGTTTAGATGACCAAACTGTGTCCATTAAACTTATGATGACTTTAACA